>NW_018020615.1:964750-1009073 GCF_002006095.1 Pseudomyrmex gracilis
CTGCTGGGTATGTATTGGAGCGCGTATGCGCGCACATGCGCTAGTGTATGTGTATACTATATATTATATATATATATATATATATATATATATATACATATGTATACATTCTGCGTCGCTTCTATTTGCCTACCAGGAGTTTATCACTTTTAGAAATTTATCTCCCACGCGCGGACTGCATAAATAGGAAAATATTTCTCTCTCTCTCTCTCTCTCTTGGTGCACATGCGAATATGCCTATCTACGTCCGTCTTCTTCTTCCGACGTTTAAAAAGATTATTCGACGATAACTCAAAACATAGTACTTGCACACAATTATAAATGATGACGCCGGTAAACCGTAATTCTAGCAAAGTACAACTGTGAAATACAAAAACAAACAACGAGTTTTTATCGATGCACCTTGATTTCGAAGTGTATTATCTGCTAAAAGAAGAGTTCAACCTCCGAGTCTTTGTCAAGATTAAAATTTACAATCGTATAATTAAGGCAACAAACATATTGCTTCAGCGACGTGAGAAATGTCACGCGATCATTCTCACAAAACTCGTTACGAAATCACAATGGCGCGCCGTGACATCCGCGCGCGCGCGGTATCTCGTCGATTTCGCCGCGTATGGGCGCATCGATTGTGATACGCGGCGCAAAGTAAAGAAAAAAGAAACAAACCGACGTGGCAGAGGAAAGAAAGCAAAAGAAGAAGAAAAAGCACAATGGCACGTCCCACGCGGTCGCGATACGAGGGAATGCATGTTTTCATTAGTCACCGTTACTCGCGACGCCCTCGCGTTGTTGCGGCTCCGATACTCTCTCCGCGCGCGCGAGTATGCACTCTCTAGAAGTGCGCGCCCGCGAGGCACTTCGCATCCCCGACGAGTGTGTGTTCCGTGTGCACGCGATTCTCGGACCCCTCTCGGTGGCGACGAGAGCGTGTTTTGATATCTCTCGCGGAAGAAGCACGCCGTGGAGTGTGTGCGCGGGCCGCATAAAACGCAACGATATCTGGGCGAGCGGAATGCGAGAGAAGGAAAGGGAGATAAATAACCGGGACAAGGCAAGGACATCATAAGCGAGATCGTCCGCGGAAAGCGCGTCGGTCGCGACGATAACGCAGGAATGCGATGATCCGGCGCGGTGCGCAATTCGCGCGGTTCGAGATATCGCGTGCTTTATCTTACCTCGATGTAATTGAGAGATGTCGCCGGAACGAATGTCATATGCGATACCTCGCTGGAAACTCGCTGCCGCGCGTCTGTTCGCGCGCGTACCACTTTGAATCGCAATAAAACTACTTACCATTTGCTTTTACCCGTTTGATTCGGATCGATATGGAAGTCAATCTCTCTCTCTCTCTTTTTCTCGTTAACTTCATATCGTTCGTTTTATTTTCAGCTTCGATAACAATTACGTGCAGCGTAATTTCTTTGCCAATAGTCTTCAAATGGATTGGCATTTATTATATCGCTGTCCGTTATAAGCAATTCTCCCATTGGATAACTCTGTGCGTATCCTTTATAATAATAGATATCAAAAGTTATATTGCCGATCCCACGCGATGAATGAAATACACCTTCCTCGTCGAAGATCGACGTGCAAATCGACGAACACAATGCTCGCCATGCTTCTCTCTAACCGCGATTATCCCGACCGACCTTGAAGCCCGCCATTGGGGATCCCGTTAGCGATCGTACTTCATTAAGTGAGTAGGAAGTGTATCGCTTAGTAGGCGTGTATTATAATTTACAATGAAAGAAGACCGCGTACGTACGTACGTACGTGGATCAGCGCCGATTAATTGCGGGATCGATGCGATTCGATAAAAGGTGAATGTGCGCGCGCGCGCGCGCGCGATCCGTCTGGATCGTTTCAATCCTCGGGGCGCCGCCGCTTCGCAATTTTCGTCCCGAAGAGAAGACCGTTAGCGGCGCGAGCAGTTCGCGGAAGGGGGAAAGAGAGTTAGATATCTCTTCTTCTCTCAACGCGCGTTTTATCTAAAGTGCGAAAGCGCGTTGATTCTCGCGCGCCACGCCTTTTCCGATACGCCAAAGGCAGGAACCGTTATTGATAAAACAATCAGAAAATTACTCGGTTCGTCTTGGAAATTATTGATGAGAAAATCACACGGACGGGGAGCTCAGAACGGGAGACTCCGGGCGCGTCTCTGCACACAAATGTCGATCGAACCAATCTGTTTTTGTTTTGCATAAAAAAAAAAAAAAAAAAAAACATCACTTGTGCGAAAAAGAAATCGCTTACAACACTTTCTCATTTTGCGATATCATCGGCAGAGCGTGCTCTCATTTTGCAATATTCGCAACCGCTGTATCGAGTTATGTACATATCAGTTTGCAATGTTATCAAAACAGCTTATGTATCTATTCATCTAATTTTCATTTGATTGCTTCTTGTTGTTGCAATCATATATATATGTATGTATAATACATACAATAACATATTCCGGTGTAAAATATATAATATACGAAGGCTTGACGCCGAGCAGCGACTGTATCGATTCATCGTTTGACCAATTGAAGTACAAGGATGTCGGTTTAATAAATAACGACGTACGCAGCGCGCGACACGGTGTTGCAGCAGCGCCTGCAGGGCGCTGTCTATATGTATGTACGCGCGCGTATGTAAAATCGATTTGATCGACGAGCTATTGTCCATATTTGACGAGGCGAAACGAACGGCGAAGTGGCACGAATTCGGTTTTCGCGTTCGTTGTTTGAGTTATATATTCGACGGAAATATTGCTAATCGCCGTTTCTCCGCCAGGCTCAATATCGACGGCGTTTGACTTTCGAAAAAAATGACAATTATTCACTTCAAGTCCCTCCTCTCCCTCTCCCCCCGATGAATAGATCGATAAATAAAACACTTCTTGCTTGTCTCCCCGTTCTCTCCGGCAGAAACAATGTTTGCTGAAAAAAAAAAAAAAAAAAACGTTTCTTGTAAGACGGCGCAGAAAATAGCAATGGAAAAAGATTGGAAAGAGAATAGGAACAGAAACGAAAAACGCGAAGACTTACTTGTGTACGCGAGCAAGCGTTTCGTTTCTTTTCTTGACGGTTCGCCAAGATTAGTATCCGAGCAGATTGAATATATATTATAAAATTTTGTTTTTACGCGAAGAGCAGAGAGAGAAAGAGAGAGAGAGACGAGAATATTGTTCAATCAAATAATTGTTTTCCTTCCTGTTTGAATGGGGTTTTTTTTTCCTGTTTCGATATTTTTCCGTTCGCTTCACAATAAATGCCTTAGTCGATCTATACCATCTCTAAAAACATTTGGTGTTACGCCAATTTCTCCATTAGAAAAGTGTTTTTCTATATTCAACTCACGTATATTTTCAATACTTTCAATTACAAATAAGAAAAATATTATTATTTTCTGTATGCTAAATATTTTGTAATTTAATACACAATTAAATTTATATGCACATTAAATTAATATACATATTTTTTTATAAAATATAAATGCTCATTTTACATGTGTGCGTCAGTTTTGCTAAAAACATTAATAATTTCGCCGTTTACACCGCCGTTTTCTCCGTTACGCATTTATTCTGAATTTTTTTCACATTAAACATCGAACAAACTTCAAACCGGACTGCAATACACCGGGTTATTGTCACAGCAGCAGGCTGCGTGCTGCAAGCTGTACACGTGAGTTTCATATTTATTTTGCATCCGGCATGCTGAAAGCAAGAATAATTAGTAATCAAATGTATAGAAACGCCTTTAGAGATAGGCCGCGGGGCCGGCGTTTATGCACGTCTATCCTCACCGGCCTCGGTTAAAATTGTCTTTGTATCGAATCTATGGCCGGTTGATTATTATCCTATTTCTATAGGCTGTGATGGCCTCCTGACAGTAACTCCGCGTTCCCAGTCTCTCTCTCTCTCTCTCTCTCTCTCTCTCTCTCTCTCTTTCTTTCTTCCCGTGGTAATGCCTGTACTACTTATGGAATTATGCTCGCGGAGAATAGCCGGCCTCGCCAGAGAAGTAGAAATGTCCGATGTTCTTGACAGGTGCTCGGGTATTCATAGACGGACAACCCTTCGTTGCTAATACATCAATCGCTTTATATCCACGTTTAAGACCGCGATCGATGCATGTACACGCGCGGATCACATAATCGAGTCGAGACGCAAGTATTTCTTTCTCGCGTCGTCGTTACCTTCTCCGAGGCATTCTCCGAGGAATAAAAGAAGAGAGTCCCCGCGCGATTTGCTATTTATAAATACAAATGATGCACGTGAGATTTGCTCGGTATATATCGCGCGGCTCGTCTCGCCGCTTCTTTCTCTCTTCGCGCGATTTGATTATTTTCACAAGTGGGAAGAAGTGGTGGATTCAATTGTCGTAATCAAGAATTCCGTGCGATGATGTTCGAAGATAGTGAACAAAAGTAAAAAGGAAACGATTTTTCCCCCCGCTTCAAGGAGAATTCCGGATCGGATTATTGATTATCGCGTAATATAGAGGAACCATAAAGGAATGTTGCGGAGAAACGGCTCGGTCATTTAGTTAAAACTTGGACGGTAAACTCCGGAATGGTCGGCAATTTGCGAGAGATTGCGACGTACTTACACTCCAACTTATCTATTCCGCACCCCGATTCAAATTACTTATTGAACAGTGTCACGAGTATCGCGAGCGAAACGGACAGCGAACTAAAACGTTCGATATACACGAGCGCTTGACAGGCGCCGCGCGTATATTCACAGACAGACAGTCTTTCACTTTCAATGCCATCAATCCACACACGTTCCTCCCCGTTATATTGCGCGTTCAAAATATGTATCGTCTCGTTTAGATTTACAGCTGAGCGTCTGCAACGTAAATAAAAATTAAATAAACATCTCGTTGACTGGACGCGCGCGAAACTGGGTACGGATGACACTTGGAAAACTTTCGCGAGAATTGCAGCGAGAGTAAAGTAACAGATGAAACATGAAAAAAAGCACATGGGTTGAAAAAAAAATTTTAACACATAAATCAATGAATCTCTCATCGTGCCGCGCATTCCACGCGGTCGATCATTTTGAGAAAGATAAAAGTAAGAAATAAATTGAGGATGTGTGTTGGGAAAACGCGACGCGCGCGCCGGGTTACTTATTGAATCGCGCCTTGCGTCTATCCGGAGTGTGAACGAGACAGACAGACAGACGGGAAAGCAGAAATGTTCAATGTATTTGACAGGTGTCCGCGCATTCGCGTACACCCTCAGTCCTTCAGTCTCTTCTGGCGCATCAATCTCCATATATACATTTAAAGCTACAATCGGAGCGTGTCGGTGTCATAGATTGGGAATGGGATACATTCGCATCAGACGCAACCGCATTTTTATTTTATCTTTTTTTTCTTTTGTCGTCGATTATTCAAGGACTCTCATTTCTGTTTTTTTTTTTTTTCGATCGCCTTTCTTGTATTTTTTTCTCCGAATATTATTTGTTTGTGGGAGATTAATTAATTTTATTCGCGCGACCGATTACATAACGATGTTTCTTCGCGCGAAGACAACACGCGAGTTATTTTATAAATAAAAACACGCGAATATTTATAAATAAACACGTGTGAAACACGAGCGACTTCTGTCGTCCGCGAAACGAAAAAAAAAAAAAAAAACACCACTGAGGGTTCTGGTAGAACGCGATGTTGTATGTATAGCAAATTACTTATTGAATCAGATTATATGTATGAGCTAGACAGGAAGAGAGCGGTCGATGCGCTCTCGTCGGATGGTCGTATTTACATACAGCAACCTGCGCTTTTACCGCATCGATCGTTATGCATGTATTTAAAGTTATGATCGAATTATGCCCGATCATCGATCGCACGATTTATGATCGTGCAACGTCGAGATATACCTACAGGTCTTGTCTATTATCCTCCTGTGATTAATGGTTACTTTTAATAGAAAATCGCGTTGATAAAAAAGTTTCGCGTGCGCGAAAAACCACACGCTCGAAACATCGGAACGAGGTGAAACACTAACGTCAAGGATTTTAGAGAGACAAGAGGACAACAACGTAACACACGGCGCACTGCGAAAGAAACTGACAGAATCAAAAACAGTAGTACAATTTCATTTTTTTTTTTTTGCGACACACAATTGTCGAAGACATTTAAATCTTCGATTCGAAAACATCCGTAGTATATGTGTGCCTTTTCCATTTTCCTATTATTAATTCCATGTCAATCTTTATCGAAAATTTGACAGAACAGTATATTATCCAGATCAATACATGAGCTATTGTTGTACACGTCGGACGTCTTCGTCATCGAGTGACATTCGCGGTAATACGCCGTCGTAGCCACTATAGACGTCTATGCAAACTCAAATTGCCCAATTGTCCTGCCATAACTACCTTGCTGAGATCGGCGCCGAGAGGAACAGGATGACAGTCAGGAAATCAGGAAACGCGGTCCGTGTGGCTGACAAGCTCCATACGTCGGTCTCTCTGTGTCTCCTTCGACACGGCTGTCGATCTGTGCTCCGCATTTACAGATCGACGCCGATCGGCATTTCGGCCGAGATCCACGTAACGACAACCGCGACGATGACGATGATGACGGGTTCGTATCGGCGTTAACGTTCGGTCGCGAGGTTAAAACGCGGACTTTGTTTCATCGTCGGCGACCACACGCGGAGCGACGAGTTCGCAGGATCATCGCGCGCCCGATCGCTGTCGTTGCGCCGCCATTTTGGCTGAATGTTTGCTGAAAGAACGCTTTGTTTCCGTTCGTGAACCCTCTGAGAAGCCCGCGGAAAGATCCTCGCTGAATGAAGATCGAGCGATTAAACGCGAAATGTTTTGGATGATTTTCGCACAGCGGCCGATTTAAATGATACGAAAGGAGATATGACACATGAATATATATGAACAATATACATATACCATTGTACCACTGAATTTCAAACTACTTCTAACTCTGTTTTCAAGGCTGGAAGATCTATTTTAAGTATTTTCGAATTATAATACAGCCGTTTTTTCAATTTTACTACACATACATGTTCAAAAATATGTATTCGAGATTTTTTGTTCCAGTTTTAGAAAGTCATTATATTGATCGTTCCACTTGCGAAGTATTTAAAATATTGATGAAGTTATTAAAATTCGTTATCCCAAATCTGTTTCAACCTCCGCTTTTGCCGAAACGCATTACCGACCAAGTTGCGATCGAGCGAGTACGCTCACTTCGCTCTTTGTCGATATTAAAATCTCGCGCGGAAAATAATATTATGTTAAAACAATTAGTAGCGCGCATCGTTCTTGCAAAAAAAAAAAGAACCTACCAGATTTAATATTGTCTGCTCCGAGCAAAAGCAGAATATGAAAAGTTCGGCTTTGTCTAACCGGCAAACATCTGTGATATGGAAAACGAGTGAAAATTAACTTCTTTTCAAACATCAGCGGGTTCAGCGACCGAGATACAAAAAAAAAAACAAAAAAAAAAACAAAAAAACAAACGATCTCCGCGCGAGAGATATAGATGTATCGATCTCTTAGGGGGGAAATCGATTGTAATTAATTTACTGTTTGTTCACGCACCATCCATTACTCCGCATCGTCGTAACTCAATATTTTAACGTCCTTTGTTAAGTTTTTTGCATGTGTCGCTGCGCGCAGCAAAAAAGACCGAGACAACGAGAGGGAAAGAGTAAATTTTATTAATTGGAACGGGACAAAACATTTTGCCCCCGTCTTGTTGTGTGGGGAGTTAACAGTAATTTTTTAAAATTATGACGCGTTGTACAATGTGATCGTATAATTGAACGTTGCATCGTATGAGAACCTTTACATGTGAAAGCTTCGCTGCGCGTGCTTAATTACGTCAGAAAATAACAGCCTTAAAGTTAACCTTGCGATACTCCGCGTGTGTCTCCGCGTCTGTAATTAGACTCCTAATTCGCTATCGTGTGATTATCCTGGTAATAAATCAAAGTTAAGAAGTACCCGTTGAGTTTACCGGTCTCTTTAACGGTTTCTCCGAAACTCCATAATGTCAAAGCGTGTTTCTTCATATTTAATTACCACGACTGATACGAGCGGGAATGGAAAATTATGAGACAAAATATATGTCGATCCGAAAGAGAAAGAGAGAGAGAGAGAAAGAGGAACCGGCTTATAATACACTCTCTCGACGTCCGCACGTCGACGCGGCTGTCCAGCGTCGACAAGCGCGCGCGCGCGCGCGCGATACGCTCGTCGTCGCAAACGCGGCGGTCTCCCGCGGCGCGGCAAAGGCCCGGGATCGGAGCCGCCGCTGCGATTACGCCTCGCCGTCGACGATTGCGCGCGGGGAATTCCGACGGGGGCTCCGGATCGCCGCCACCTGCCGCCGACATTTACTTTGTGGAAATCCATCGACATGGCCCGAACAATCCTACGGCGTCTGTTCGAACATCAAAGTGGACAACGTCCATAATCCCACCTGGCGCGAGTCAAAGGATGCAAACATGTGCTCGCGCGCTCGCTTGCTCGCTCGCTCGCTCGCAGTCTGCTGCGACCGCCGTCAATGACCGCCTGCGTGCGTGTATTCGAGACAGGGTGGCCTCTAGACAAACGCGCGTTTCCGTTCCAATGGTATAGACACGGGGTGTTTGTAAACTAGAGAAAACGATCGAACGAGAGAACGTACGTTGCGGGTTTTGATATAATTGAAAGGAAGAAGACGAATGCGAAATTGTCTCGATTTTAAATGACGACGTTAGTGTCGCAATTACTCCTTCGACGGTTTCTTCTTTCACTGACTTGCGACGTCAATGTGTTTACTACCGAAAGGAAACGCGGTTGTAACACCTTGTACGCCATGTCGTAGAGAGGAATATTATGTGACACGCGGTATTACCGCAAAACACTCGCGCGCCGTGAGTTACAAGACGTTTAAACTGCCTCGCGGTTGGTCGCTGCGAGCGGGAATTAACGGAATTTTCATATGATTATGCAAGCCGACGTTTTATACGTGTTGCTCGCACGCGCAATTACTCATTTACGCGTAACCGCACGGAATTTTATCGATCGCGAGGTAGTAGTTTAATTAGAAGTAAAATTACCATTCGATTCTCACGCAAACGACCGTCTTGAAAGTCTTAAATGTCACGTAGCTTCTTCCAGAGTTGTTTTTTTTGTCTATAAAAATATCACGTTGCACATCTTTGTGTTTGTTTTTATCGCGCAATATTTTTATTCGTTATTTGTGTTTCTTCTGTCTTTTACTGAAAACAAAAATCATTTGTTTTCTAAAAGTACGCGTGTCTCTCGCGTTTCTTGTGAACGCACGGGTCGGATTTCACCGCGGATTTGAAAAATTATTCTGCGAATGTGCAAGAAAAGCGGTCAAACGGAGCTCGGAGGAAAGTTTCTCCCGATGTATCTGATTTACCGAAATCAGTGATCGACCCTGCCGCATTTCCATCCACCTCCAGGGAAATGTCGGAGTCGTGTCGCGTCTCTCGGATTGGATCTGAACAGCATCCAACACGGTGAAGAGGCAAGAAGACGAGGATGGGAAAAAAGACGTTGACGCGACGAAGTGGAGCGGCGGCATGCGAACGGACGAGAGAGAGAGAGAGAGAAAAAGAGAGAGAGACGAAAAAGTCGGCTTTCGCGTCGCGCCGACGCGGTGTTTCGCGCGCTGTCGCGGCGAAGAAAGACGGAAGATGCGCGCCGAGGAGAGAGAAAATAAAAAGAAAAGAGGCCGGTAGTCGTTACGAGAAAATAGAGTGGTCTGGTGACACGTGGGAAATCCTGGCAAGCACGGAGGTGCCGTAGGTGCGCCGCTTATTTTGTCGCGAATTCGAGCGCACGAGCCGAGACACGTGTTGGAACCATCTAAGTCAGCGAATCAGGACAGCTCTCTAGTAGGTCCTACAGTTGTAGCGTGTTCGCGCATGCAAATTGGCTCCGTAACGACGCGAAATTCGCTCTTCTAAAGTCATTCGAGATAAATCGTTAACGAATAAATTTAATTTGAGAGCGAAATTTGAATAAAAAAATAAAAAAGAAAAACAATATAAAAAAACGCAATTATCGCGCTGCTGATTTTGTAAAAATAATGGGTAAAAATATGCCAATTAGATATATTTTTTAATTTTAAAAAATATCAACATGCTGAACCAAGCATTCCGTCATGTTGATTGCTGCACTATGAGCCGGTTGTTTCATCTTCCGATAAATATCATTCATATCGTGTGTGTCGCACACACGTACACAGTACGAAGCTGTGTGCGTATTTCCTTCACCGGCCTAGTGGTCTCGCGGCCTGAGTGCAGGGGCTGCGAACCCGGAGGTCTTCGAGTTCGAATCCGTTCACCACTTAAGGATTTTTTCCGGGCCGGTCTCTTTCAATCGAGTTTATCGATTGATCGGTGAACTAAATCGAGACTCCAAAAATTAAATTCGAGTGTAATCCTTTGAAAAATATAGAGATATATAATACTAAAGACAAACTTCAGGAATTGTACTTCACTACATGATCTTAATATGCGAATGTATCTAAGGCACGTTGTTTTGTTGCTCAATTAATTTTTCTATTGATTGTCTCAATTTTATATGTATATTATCAGCCTCACACAACTCGAGAAGTACTTTTTTGAGGATTAATTTGAACGAATAAAACTGTTTTGATATATCCGTGAAAATGATATTTAGTACTGGAATAGAATAAATGTATGATTTATACATAATGGAGATAATATCTCCACCAAATTCCGTTCTCAGTGCACTGCTTTTCCTTTGTAAGATATCTTAAAAGTATACATATACTAACATACTACCCGGCATCGACATCACTGCTCGACTTTTTCTCATTATAACATATTTTTTTAACATATTTTTTTATATTTTTTTTTCACACATATATATATAGACATATTTCCCGCATAACATCCAGCGAACGGCTCTTAACGACTAATCATTCATTTATTAGTTTAAAGACTTTATAGAGCCCGAGATGAATCTCAGTTTTAATTGTTTTTTTTTAATCGAATTTTGCGGACTATTGTTGTGTACTTCGTCTCATCTTCTTGAAACACACATTCACATATGTCCTTCTATTTATCATAGACGTCCCAGCTCGAATCAATCAACAAAATAGTCTTGATGAGCTTACAAGATGATCAAACCGTTGATATGATAACAGATCTGATCTCTGCTGAGAGATCGATTATTATCGCTTTAACTATCCATTAGCTCTTTTGCAAAATATACATAGCTAATGTTTATGTTATCATTTTTGAAACCGGTAGAATGTCCGTGTTTATTACACTTTGACACTATGGAAGAAATCATTGCTGGGTTTAAAGTTTTTGGTTTGGCGCGCTTATACTCGATTATACTCGAATTAATTATTCAGACGCCCGATTTAGTTCGCCGATCACAACCGATAAAACTCGGTTGAAGGGGACCGGCCCGGAAAAAATCCTTAAAATATGAATTCGAGCGGACTCGCGAACTCGGGACTTCCAGGGTTCGCAGCCCCTGCACTCAAGAAGTCATTGCACACAAGCAAACATGTACAGTTTTATTATCAAGAAACATAATGGTGAGTATTGCAAAAGTATTTTTACGACGATTGAAGCGACGGTTTTGTAGACGACTTGCACAAATACAATCGTTTTTTTTTTCTCACAGTAACGTAATTCATAGTAGACTATTGTGCAGTATAATCTATGTATAATAGATATGTATAATATTGTTATTTGTTTGTAAATCACTTTATTTATCATCGAACATCACGGAACAACTGTACACATTTATTAAGGCGATATGGGCCGACGAACAGCTTCCAATGATATCGGTAAGCTTTTGGAAAATATATAATCTGATTCATATCTGATCTGGTAAACGGATTGTGTCTAAAAAAATCAAATTTTCTTATTTTATCTTATATTTTTATTTTCTTATTTAATGAGTTGACTTTTTTTTATACTTGCGCGTACTATTTTATAATTACCCTCTACTTCGTCAGCAACGTCAAGTGACGTAATCATAAATTCTATTGATCTTTAGTTTATGCCCTAGATAATGCTTGGGTATAAGATTTTTGAAAACATTTATAAATCAAAACCAAAACTGACGCGATAAAAAGTGAATTGCAATCATTTTTCGTCGTATTATCTCTGCGACTTTTTATTTGCAAGACATTGTAATATTTTTTAGATACCTTCTATCTTTTCTATGTCATCGACGACGTAACAAGACTGGAGTGAAAAGAAATTTCCAAGGAAAGGAGTCTTGAACACTGGCACTAGAGTAAATTGTGCCACACAAACTGATATCGATCTGATAAGTACAATTTTGGGAAATAATAGAAAACGATGTACGATCTGCTCCCCTGGTCGGCATAATTACCAAATAACGTGATGAAGACTGGATGGAAATTACTTTTGGTAATTTTATGAGCTGAAACGAATTTGAATTATACGTTGCACGAGGGAATGTAAACGAAATCAACAAAACGTACGCGACGCGACGACGCCGTTATTTATATTCGCGTCTGCAATCGTGACGATTTTGCGAGCGAACATCCAAACGGATTTTATCGCCGTTGCCTCGTCGCCGGGAGACGACTTTCTCGCCCGGAAAGAGCGGAATATTTCCCGCGTGTGTCTTTTCGTATCGTGGACAATGGCCGTCGACGCACCCGAAGACGCCGATGGAAAAGCATAAAAGCACCCGGTAGTGTGACTCGTGACGACACACGGCGAGTGTTATATATTCGCCACGTGTCGCCAGCTTTTTCTCGGATCGCACTTGCCGTCGCCGTGCAGTATCACGGCGATGAAACGAATGTCCGGGACTTTATGGATGCCGATGTCGGCAGAAATGTGCGAATCGGAAGGGAGAAATCTCAACACCTCCTGATCACAAGTGCGCGATACGCGATACTTGGCGATACTTAATTATATCCTTGAACTAAAAATATAAGAAAAAAGGTAACGGGAGTCAACTTCTCCTTTCATATAACGCACGATTTTCCACACGGGAATTATTTCTCGCTCACAGGAATACATTTTTAGCGCGATAAATTTCAAATTCCACACAATAAACAGGCGTTAAAATAATATTTTATCTCGTTCGAGATCTTTCCTCCGGGCTTCTCAATTATACACTTGGCGTAAAACTGTAATATTGGCGATAGAATAGCACATTGTTGCACACAGCGATCGTTAAACACTGGTGAGGTAACGTTTCTATGGGAATCGATCAAGCGTAGACGGGATCGTGAGAGAGAGAGAGAGAGAGAGAGAGAGAGACCGAAAGAGATTCATTTACTGCAGCAGAAGAGAAGAGGCGGGAAGGGGAATCGTGGATCGATCGGCAGCAAACACGTCCGCTTAGAAATGCGATCGCGCAATTATTGCCAGCGAGCTCATATCGACCAGTTAGAATCCGGGTAACAAGTTAATATGCGCGCCAAACAATGGCGCGCGAAAATAGATTTACGAGGCGCACGTCGATTCACTAGGAAACGCATATAATTGTTTCACGGCTGAATGCCGGCGCATAATATTGCGCATTGTAACACGCCGGGGCGAAACGCTCGCGCGTTTACGTGCCCCGAATCGCGGCTGATAAATGCCGGGCGTACGCGGAATTCGTGCGTTTTATCGCGAAACGTGACACCTGTTACAGCACGCGAGATACGAAAGCGATCGCGCAGCAACGTTCTCGCGGGACGCATCCCGATGTGTGTTTTCGCGCGATCATTTCTCGCGATACACACACTCGCACCTCTCCCGGGATATATTTCGGGAAAATTAATCCTCAATCACAACATCGTTGATCTTTCGCGTCACCAAAGCGATTGTTTCGCGCAATTTATTTGTTTTTTTTTGTTTTTTTTTTTTTTGTATTTTTCTACAGAGATTTGATTTCATTTATGATCAAAATGACTTTTTGAGAGACAAGTGGCGAATGTAATTATACACATGTCTTCTCTCGAAAATTTTTCTATTTTCAACACATGCTATATCGGATAATATCCTTCATTATATATTTGTGTAAACTACAGTGAAACTCGTTACTTTGCAATTTAGCTTTTTTTCTATTGGACTTCAGTCGCACGCACGTGTATTACATTTTTAATACAGTTTGCAAAAAATTGTGTTTGCAAAACCTGCGCTCTGCCCAATGAATTATTATAACAAAATATACGGCATGCTGGATCTAGGTGTATATGTCTACGGATTCGAGCTAATATGGAGGGTTTTAAAGCTTTGATCTTCTACGCTGGTTAGGCGAGTTAGTGGAAAATGGATCTACAAATTTTTAGATGGATTTCGAACCATCAAAAAAAAGTGCTTAGAATCACTTCGAGTTGGAGGCTCGATTCAGTTTCCATTTCAATCGATAAATTCGACCGAAAAGAGACTGAAAAAAAATCCGAAGATGTGGATTCGAACTCTCGGGACCTTTATGTTCGCAGCCCTTGCAGACCGCGAGATCAATAGGCCGGTCTCAAAACGGCCAAATATATTTTGTCTCGAATCCGATACCAGAATCCATAGGATCCTAAGATATTTGACCATCTAAAATCCCTATTTCAAACGTGATGTTTCAACTGATAACGTTTTACTTTTGATGATATCACTTTCGTAATATAGCACGTTCTCTTGTTTAAGACGGTTTCTATTTTTGCACGGTGCGGAATAAATTTATCGTTCGTTTTTTCTTTGTCCGTGATTTTCGTGCAGATTGCGACTTCGAGAACTGCAACGAGGTGCACCGAGCTGTGCACCGATTGCGGAGGCATCGTATCGATCGTCGCGGCAAACCGCGTTAAAAGTTTCGAGTACAATTGAATTACAACACATTTATGTCTGTTTTTGTACGCGCCGATTATCGATTATTTGTGTTCTGTTTTTGATCTGGCTTTAAGGTAAATTTTGAACTTTTGCTGCGTGTTATCTCTTTTTGGATGACAACAGCTAAACTGCGTGTTATCTCGACTAACATATTTTAAATCTCAAATACGCATTGTTAAGGACCATAAAATTGAAGTCTGGAATTTCTTATTCATCTAGATCTTTGTGTGTGTTTGTTTATTTAACACTTTACTTATTTAATATTTTTTTACAATACATTCTTTTTGTTACGTTTTAGCGTTGAAATTTGCTAAATGATCAAGAATTAACCCACCCCTCACGTCGCGCGCGCAAATTTGGCGCGAAACCACTGCCGCGTCCCGTGATCACTACGTTCACAGTCTACGTCGATTTGCACGCCATCCCTGCATTAGGAATTGGCAACGGATCATAACTGCCTACGGCCTGTCCGCGGCGCGCTGCAAATCGCTTCCGTTATACTTTCGTGAAAATACATATCGGAAGTATACTCTCTTCGCTTCGCTCGCGAAGGTAAAGAGAAAACGCCCACAGGCGGCCCATCTCTTCCTTAGGCTTCTCGTTCGCCGTTGGTAATTGGAGTAATCGCGCGCAATTGGAAAACGTTCCCAATCTCTCGCGGCTGTAAAAAAGAAAAAAAAAAAGAAAAAACAATGCGCGCGCTTTTGTTTTGTCTCTCGGTGGTGCAATGACGCCGTCGTCGTAGCCGCGTGTTCGCCTCGGCTGCTTGAAAAATAAGTTCCCGCTTGTTTGTATTGGAAAATCGATATGACGCCGGTAAATGTATTCTTCTATCTACGTTTGAGCAAAGTTCGCGGACGATAAACGATAAACAGTGTGAGGTGAGTATAACAATGTTCTCTCCTCCAAGCACGATACGATCGATAAGATGGGGACGAACGGGCAACGACGAGCGGTATGTTAGACTTTAATCGAACGACTCTTCGCGTAAGCGCTCAATTACTAAGTATTACGACGTAAGTATTATATTACGCACGTGAAAACGGCGCACGAAAACAGCGTGAAAATATAACAAGATCATAAATACGGTTCAACAAATAATTTTTACGCGCAACATTTCACATCTCTCACATCGTTATTCACTAATTTGCAAACCGGAATAAAAATATAAATTTATTGACCTAAAAAACAGACAAATTACGAGCCGGATGAAACTGATATTATATTGTTTGAAATAAAAAAATTCAATTTTCTCACTTGAAACGCGATGGTTCGTCGAACGCTGCAATTTGCTAACAAGTTTCGCGTACGAATTTGATAGAACGTCGAAATTTTGTTGAATTAATTCGCACGTAAGCTTCTTTATTTTTTCTCGAGAGTTGGAGACGAGAGGCGATTGTCGCATTGTCGTATTCTTTGTGTTCTTACACGATAGCTGAAACGAACATCCGCAAATTGCTGATCTGTCGGCAAATGACGCGCGCCTGTAAACATCAGGCAAGGCGGATCGATGAGCAGAAACAGCAACGCGAGTGTAAGACGAGCAAACGGCGCAGACGTTCTAACGTGTACATAGACGTGTTTGCGAGCAAATATAGCAGAGCACCTGTAAAATTGAGCGCGGAGCAGGATATACATACAACATTCGATGTGGTCTGTAGATACTGCATCTGAAATTTCAACCGCTTTACTTATTTTCGGCCCTCCTCCCGCGTCCCACTTCGTGTTTCTACAATTCGCGCCACTTATATCAGCGTTCATACCTCTTTTTTTTTTTTTTTTTGTATAATTTCTCGTTAATCTGTCGGTGCGATTTTCAAATAGAAAAATATCTCTGGTTCTTCACATGCAAAGAGAATGAATGAAGTAATTGATTTCCGAGCGACCAGCTGATGGAGAAATACAGTCTTCCGCGAATGTATGAACTATCGTTTGTTAAGAGAATTGTTACAAATCATTCCCGTTGAAAAATTCTCACAATTTTATTAATAACAAACGACAGCTAAGTTTTCTTTTGTTATTCAATGTGTGATATAGCTAGGATAGAAAGAAGAAGACACAGTAAAAAGAAAAGAGCCAATACGAACTAGCACAGGATGTCAGAGTGAAGCAGAAAAATTTATTTCAAAGCCAAACGTTTCGATCACAAGTTGGTGATCTTCATCAGTGACAACTATATGCGTTAATTAGCAAAAGAAGAAAGATATAAAGACAAAAATAAATCAAATACTGTTATTAAAAAGATTGTTATCAAAACGACTGTTATTATAAAGATTTGTTAATTCTTGTAAATAAATAAAGGAGAGGCTGTCATCATACATTTGTTTGCACAATATATTCTTTGTAATGTTAGAAACACAGTGGTTATTCATTGATCACGTCTAAAAACAGAAGAACGTGATCCGGTTGCAGCACAACATCGATAGTTTATGAACCAAATCAAAACTGTTGTTAATGTGGCTATCGGTTAACGGAATACTCTTGGCAATGATATTATGTAAATACTCCGCAAAACAATGTAGTGGACGATTAATGGAAGATATTATTATTCTATATGGATAGCCCTGTTTGTGGATTTTGACTCCACTCCATAAGTCCTTGGGATGATCCCCATCACTGGATTTAATCGATTTGTAAACCAAATCATTAATATAATCTTTTTTTCCCAACTTCTTAACAATTCACAGTTTTGATTATAATTCAGTTATTATTGCATTTATTGCTTTTGACATTTAAATAAATTAATTTTAATTAAATAATTTTACTATTAATTTTAATCAAATAATTTTTTTACTTAAATTAATTTTAATTAAATAATTTTTAAATTAATTTTAATTAAATAACTTTTTTATTAATTTGTTTTAGGTAAGTTTTTTAAATCTTTATTAATTTTAATATTTTTTAATTAATTAATTTTAATTAATTTTATTAAACTACTAAAATAGTTTTTTATTTATCACTTTGGTTTTTGAGAATTTATATTTGTTATTGTATGCTTAGTACAAAATTATATCAAATTTATACACACTATAATATGCATTACATCTTTATTTGAAATACATAATACCGAGGTAATTTGATTTGATTTGAATTTAACATCTGCATTAATTAATTACATTTGTTTAACGTTTTTTACACACCAGTGCTGATCGTTATTAATTTGTCATTAATTCATCAAGATTGTCATACTACTGCAATTTATGCGACACGTAATGTAATTATTCGCGATACAATTTGCCTACAAAAAATATTTTATTATTCTGATTAAATAATCTTGTAATTGCGAAATATCATATCTGCCCTTTTTTATTTTGAAAAATAACTTTGGCTTGCTAAAACAAATAACGACATTTTTTTACATAAAATAAAAAATTACAAATTTATCAAAGAATGAATTTAAATACAAATTGTACATCAGAATTGTACATCAGTCATTACATTAGTTGCATTTTTTAAATTTGATATTGAGTTGATTTCTGATATCGCTCTCTTAACATAAAAGTTCTCAGAATCTAGAATTTTTACGTTTTCCTAATTAAAATTATGAACCGTTTCAAGTTGGTGTTGAGTGACGACCGAGTCGTTGTCACTATTCCTATTTATTTCGATTTCTATGCTTTTCCGTATTTTATTGCGCTCGAATACACAAAAACTTTTTTATTAAAATGTTTCCGTACAGCTCGTAATATTTTTAATTAAAACATTTTATAGTTTTATCGTGTTTCATATTTTTTAAACGTATGCGTAGTACGCGAATAATCATATAGGATTCGTTTCTGTGTCACACGTTTCTTCTTTGCCTACGCACAATTTTAACGTCGCAAAATTTCGCTACAATTCTGAGCGATAACAACACGTGTACAATAAATTGACATGAGAATGTTGCTCGAAATCATGCTCATCGATCACAGAATCCTATAATGTAATCGTAATATAATCTTGTATAGTGCCATCATCTTTTCAAACTAAAATAAAAATAAAATTTACAAATTACAAGTAGATAAACCAAAAATTTACAGGTTTTAGAAAAATTAATGGCATCAGCTAAATGCGCGAAACTTTAAAATTCTGCTTTAAGTTTTATTTTTTTAAGTATACACTAATGAATATGTGTATCAGTGAATCAAATATATAGTGAAATTTTTAAATATTAAAGTGTTCATATTTCGCAATTTTATTATGAATGTTAGTTTTAATATGTAAATATAAAATATTTTGATGCAACAGGTGCTTTTTAATATGAAGCAAAAAATATTATAAAAAGAACTACTTAAAAATTTAGTATAAATGTGTGTAGAATATATATATACAAATATTTAAAAAAATCATAATTGTATATAGAGACAAATATGACTAAAATTATAGTTTTGTTTTTGTTGCAATTGAAAAATATCTTCTCTCTTTCGCGACAATGTACGGATGTATCGATCTTATACAATGTTGTGCATTATCGCGTTACATCTGATATCTCAAGTCCGCGAGAAAACAACAACAGATTCGGCCGCTGTTTCCAGTAGCCCGTGTAGCACTTTTGTTAACGTCACGAAAAGCGAGAATCGAGCGATACAAGACATTCTCGAGATAGCGTAATTGCCGGCGCGTACAGAATCTTGTAAGGCATGCACCGTCCGCTCGAATGACAGTGCTCGATCACTGTCACCGACCGTCGGAATACCAGCGCGGCAAGAAGAGGCTCTTTAGAGACCGAGAAAAAGAAGGAGACGTCGGGAAACTCGCGGCGAGTCGACAACGGCGAGATCGATCATTGCTCGCGCGCGCGCGCGCGTGAGAGAGAGAGATTATAACACAAGCCGGGGTATAATAATTTCCCTCCTGTCGCGAGTAACTCTCGATTAATCCGATTAATGACTCGACTCATTTAGAAATGAATCATTTCTTTGCGTCGGAAGACTCTCGAGCCGTGAGTTAGAGTGATGTAGCGGGGCATCGTTCGCGATGGTAAATGATGATCTCTTTTTTTCCTTCTGTTTCTCGATAGGAAAAAAATATCACGTGTGAAACATTTCTCTTGTAATGAGGTTTTTTTTCCACGTGCACACTTAACACTAATTTAGTCTCTTCGTAACGATTCTGTAATTTACTTCTTTGGAAGTGTAATGTAAAAAGGTAATGTAAAGGAATATATGAATTTTGTTAAATTAATGCACAATATTTGTTGACAAACAAAATATTGTCGAACACGGAAAACGACGGGAATGACCGATTCCGAGTCTCACCGACGGAAGTACGGTAGCGCCTGAAAACATACCGGAAACAAAAAAAAAAGACGGCTCATAACTTTCCTGTTATGATTTTTCCCGTATAACGAGGAAATATCATTTCCAGCGCCGGGAAGATCCTTTTAAGCCCGCTACTCCTCGAACAAACAAAGTTTACAAACGAACAAAAATTCGATTCAGACTCCCATACGTCATATATACGATGCGCGTTTCTTCTCTTTCCGATTCCTCCCCCTAACTCCTGCGTCGTCATTCCACGTAGTGGAAATTCACGGCGTAGCCGTCGAATCTCGACGACGACAGACAAACGCGGATATCTAATTTTTCTGTTTCATAAAAGTTTCGAACGCGCGCGCCGATCGTCGCGACATTCCGGGAATTCCTCGCGAGTTCTCGCCACGCTGTGAAAGTCGAGCGAGCGTTGATCGTTTTCTGCGTTTCCGCCGGGAAGATCCTGACAAATCACGTTTCGTAAAAGTCATTTTCGAGGAATGCGAAGGAATGCCGCTTGTTTCGCCCACGCGTTGTGTCCGCGAAATATATATATATATATATATAGAGAGAGAGAGAGGGAGAGAAAAAGTCAATATAGAAAACTAGCAAGTTTATATAGCGCTTACGGGATCACGAGAAAGATAAATTTTTTAACACCACGACGCGACGTGCGTGTGACTGGCGCTCGGCTTATTTATATCCGTGTCAACTGATTAAAAAGGTCTCTCTCAGTCACGCCTCATTTTGACTGTTGACGAAACAAATCCAAATTGGAATCTACGTCACGAGCTTCAACAAACGCGCGGCTACGAGCTTTTGACAATTTCGATTTAACATATTTTTTCGTCGACGCGCGTCCCCGTCGACAGGATAAAAGCGATTTCGGCTGCAGGGCTAATCACAAAGCGCTTTTCAGTTATGGTAACACGTACACATCGTCGCGTCTGGATCAAAAGCGATGCGGGAGGTCGACAAGCCGATCACTTTGCAAGGTATTAATTTTGAACATTTTTATTCAGTCCCCCCTTCCTCTCTTCCTTCTCCTCTTCCTCCTCCTCCTCCTCTCTCTCTCTCGGATTAATTTTTGTTGTTTGAAGATTTATTGTAGATACAATGTCATTTTGTGACTTTTGTGTCACATTTGTTCTCAACCATAAAAAATACAGATGCGGAAAACTAAAACCTCGCGAACATATCTATGCACGTTGAATTTTCAATATCATTGCAATTAAATAAACGCAGTGTGTCCGGACGCGCGCTTCGATCACACATACATACGTAAGTGCATCGGCATGTTTCCCTCTGTATTTCTTCCGACTTCTCTTTCCTTCTCCTCTCTCTCTCTCTCTCTCTCTCTCTCTCTCTCTCGATCTCGCTTTAACTGATGTATTAATTATCGTGAAACGCATCGCGCAAGCATAGCAGCGGCGCGACTGGAGAGGTGGATTCTTAATGGCGCGAAAGGATGCAAAGCGTGACGCGCTGCGCGTCGCGATGGGTGCGGGGATGTGAAACGAGAGGGACGCGTACACATCGGAGGAGGATGATAAGAACCCGGTGTACACGTCAAACCGCGATCACTAATAGCACATCTCCGACCGGAGATAATTATCGGTCGCGAGGCTGCTCTCTCTCTTTCTCTCTCTCCGGAGCCGGTGGCGCACGAAGGTGTGGTTGCCGAGGATATAGAGGTGGCGCGGATCAGGATCATCTTGAAACGACCAGCCACCGACGCCCCTCCTTTTGTGGACGGGCGCGTGAGCCGGAGCGCGTCCCGTTTCTGCGCGCCCGTCCATTTAATTTATTAACGCAAATTGGCCGTCTTATTTCGTTTCCCCCGCTAATTTTTAACGACGCCGCGCATGCCACGCCGGGGTGTGTCTCTCTCGCCTCTATGCAAATGGCCGTCGCTGTCGCTCGTGAAGTTCGACAGCTTATCGAACGCTCGACCTTTACGCGCCGCCCGGTCAATACGCTTTTATGTTAATGCGACCAAGCCTTTCTGTCACTTACGTGTTGCGGAGAAACGGGAAGTCGAAATTGAATATGAAAATCTTTTATTGCGTCAGCGCAATAGATAGTCTATATATATCGTACAATAAATTCATGGAAACTGAGCGACACAATGTTGCGCGCGAGAAGCAAAACTTAATGTAAAAAAAAAAAAAAAAGAAAACAGAAACATCGTAAAAATATCAACGGCAGCGTGAATATTAACATTAAGAGAGCGAAACTGAAAAGTTCGGAAATTGCTAATCGCGACTCTCGCGTTACGTGAAAATAACTTCGCATTACGCGATATGATCTCCAAGATTATGGCGCAAGCAACTATCTCCATCACTTTACGAGTAATAGAAAAAGAGCTTTTCCGCAAGAAGCTTTCAGTCCGCGAGAGAACAGTGTTCTCTGCAGCGTGTGGCGCGCGCGCGCGCGCGCGTTATGTTTTATACGGAAAAACTGAGAGAGGGATAATAAAGCCGGTGAACGGCGCGAAATAAAACACAGCATTGAATAAACGACGGAATATACGCGATACGGTGTTTTCATGTCGGCCGTCATTCCGTTCGGCACACGCGTTTCCTTTTTTCAGCGACCCTGGACCGGCCCATTAAAGCGCGTAGCGCTGTTTTAAGATTTAGAACGACGCTTTTTTCTCCGCTCGCGCGTGTTCTTAAGCGCGCGCGCGCACGTCCCGCGTACGCTTCTATCAATGAAAATTTCATCCCGCCATGAGGATTGCCGTCTGTAGCTTTACGAGTCTCGCGCGGGCGAGTTACATTAAAACGAAGCGATAAAACGACTGAATTAAAAAACTGATTCGAAACGGATAGCCGCGACTGCTTTCTCTCTCTCTTTCTCTCTCTCTCTCTCTCTCTCTCTCTCTCTATCTATCTCTCTCTCTCGCCATAAAAGCGTAAGTCCTCGAAGCAATTACACCGCGGAGGATTAAGAAGCGAATGCTTGCGCGCGCTCGGAAATTTCGCACCGCTAAAAGATTCTCGCCGGATGTTACGCGGGGACTTTCGCGATAAGATCCTCTGAAAGAGACGAGCAATCCGCCCGAATTTCATCGGACGTAATTCTGAAAACTGGCTCCATTGTAAAAATTCATGTAATCCGCAATCGTACAAAAAAAGAAAAAAAGAGAAGAGAGAATTGTTATAAAAGCCGATATTGTTCGCACGCGCGAATAACCCGCTGGTTTATATCTCCCTGCGGTAAAAGTAATTGACGAACGTTAATACTAATCACTTAATAGGCACATTAAGTTATCGCTGTCGAGATTCATTACCGACGTGCGAGCGTCGTGTATTCGCGCGAATTCGCAAACGACGACGCGATATGACGACGACGACGACGACGACGACGAGCGTGTCGCAATGCATGCGCGTTCGAGTTTTACGCCGGAACTAATTCTCGAGCAATTAATGTTGCCGTTACCACGGTGTAATGCATACTTTAGTAAGGCGCGACACGTGTTTGCTGTTGTTCGTAAATGCTATACTCCTGGTGCTGATTCTGTGAGAACGCGCACACGTGACACGTGTTGTTACCATTTCGTCGCTACGTGGGCGAAAGCGGAGGGAGAGGGGTGGAAGGGAGAGAAGCTGCTGTTTGCAAAGTACAATTCTCTGTTAATTGCAGACGCGATGTCTTTGCAAGATTCACGATACTTGGAACGGGAGGGGGAGGCACCGCCCTTTCCTCCTGCAATCGGGAAACGGGTGTTCCCCCAGAATAAATTTTCTCTCGTTTCTCAATCAAGAGATTTAATTTGTAAAAGCGCGTGTTTTTTTAATATTTGAGTAAATTTTCCATCTCTCGATGTGAAACGTTCAAGAGGGAAAAAACGTTTTGAAAACGTCACGATCTTTGATTACCGTCGCAGACGGTAAAGAGGTGAGACCGATATCTCGCGACATTATCTCGTCCTCCTCTTCGCGCCGCGCGATCCGGCAGACGTATTTAGACGTAAAACGAGGAGAGGAGTCTCTTACATAGTCGCGCCCGGGGGCGCGATTATATTCGGCGATTAAATACGCCGCTAAATCACTTCCGCTCGATTAGGAAGCGCGGGAAATTCATTTCGCGACGAGAAACGCGCAATTTATGCGATAACGAACGACCGTACGATTAATGCAGTCTATCGGGATTCCTTTTCGACATCGCGCCGGTTATACATAAAATATACTCCGGCGTCTCGCTCCGCTTCGCTTGATTGTTGTCAGAGGTGAAAGGAATTGAATTTTCGGATAATACTCGTTCGCTGCCGATAACGACGTTTAAAGCGTCGCGAGATAACGACGTTGCCGCATGGCGAGCGGCATCGCCACGCGAGGGGAAGAAAACGAAAGTCGTCGGGACGCGGGTCTGCATTTTTCTTAATTTCGTCCTATTCGCATATTGCGACCATACGTTCGGTTCGGAACTCAGATTGAATAAAAATATATCGTCGCTCGAGCGTTTTGATCGTATCGCGGCAAATAAATCATGACCAATTAGTAATGACTCTACGACTCTCTCGTAAAAAGAAGCACGGAATATTCATCGCGTCGAAATGGCGCGCGCGATTACATCAAGCGAGATGCTGTCGGAAAAAAAAATTAATCCGACAGAATACACTTGGTATCAAAGTGTATCGCATACTTTTGTGTCATTTTCTATACTATACCAGTAGCCTTAGTACATAATGTATTGATACCGTTTTATCCCACACGCTCTCTCTCTCTCTCTCTCTCTCTCTCTCGCGATACGCCATTATTCAATCTCCACGCGCGCGCGCGAGCGGCCGTTGAGCTCCCGCGCGCGAAGCAAAACGCAGACAAAGGCCCCGGCGCTCTGGTCTCTAGTTTAAATTGTACATGAATAAATCCAATCCTCCATCAAGAGAGCATGCTAATCTAGCGCAACAAAAGCTTCCGGAAGCTGTCCCGCTCCGTCTATGTGGCCATCTACATAACACGTGACCGCTTGAATCCGCTCGCGTTCTGAAGTTCATTTCGTTTCGAGAGACTCCACGTCATAAAACTCGCGCGAAACTCACCTAGAGAGAAAGAGAGAGAGAGAGAGAGAGAGAGAGAGAGAGAGAGAAATAGTAAGAGAGAGAGATGGAAATTGTGTCACACGGTGAAAAGTTTCGAAATATTAGGTCCGCAGGCAAACGCCGGAAGTTGGAAACTGCCTGGAATTGACTATGTTACCGGCGGCGCGCGGTGACGAACGAATGGTAATCCTGTTTTCGTAACAACGCTGATCAAAGCCGTCGCGATCAAACGGACTTCTGTAATATGGTGCCTGTCCTAATCGCGCGGCTTAATCGAGAAGCGATCGTAAGCTTGTGTGGAGTTATCCACGTTGTGAGCTGAAACGTCTGCTCTCCGCTCGTTCGTTCGGCAAGCAAGTTCGACGACGGCTAGGCGCCGTTTTAAAAGTGTAATGTATTGTAATGCGATATTCTCGAACTCTTTCCTCTTTATTCCAAAAACAAGTGTGAAAACTCGGTGAATTTTTAACACGCCCGAGTCACACCGATGTGTATCGGTGAATATGCAAAATAGGTCAATAAAGAGAATGTTTAAGAACAAGTTTTGTTGAACCGATATGTATTTAAATACAAACGAATTTTGTTGATAGAAAAACACATTTCGCAGTCACATTTTTTTATCTTGTCCAATTTTTTTTAACAAATTTGCAAACATTTCGATCGGGAGAGACGGTGTTTTTTTTTTTCAACGCAAACATTAATTTTTAATCCAGAATAATATTTGGCTCCGAATTTCAAAAAGTATATATTTTGTGTTTTTTAATATTGTAATTTTTGTATAGTTTGTATTTTAATTAGTAAACTGTAGTGATTACACGTCAGTTTTGTTCGACGCGGAGTAATTGAGCGACAAGAAAGGAAAATATAATTAAGATACTAGATCCCATTTCTCTCGGTCTCTCTAAAGTGAGATGCGCGCGGACGTGTGTGTATACGCGTGTGAGTCATGCGTGAGATAGAGAGAAAGGCAACACACATAGCACTGCTTAAATCCCCTTTCTAGGCTTCGAAAACCTTCGCGGCAAGTGCATTTTGTTGTGCGCCCAGAAATCTGTTATTCAATTTGAAATGGCTTTATCGTGCGTCTGAAACCAACCCCGGATTTCGCATTGATGCCAAACTACATGGACTATGAAATCCGCCCTTCGCACACACGCTCAAAACGTCGCACGGACGCACTATCACGCGCGCGCGTACCAGCGCGCACGCGTGGGCGCTTTCCCTTTGCATTTCCCTCTAGCAAACTACCAACAATAATGGTGAGACTGAGTGCTCGAAACTTTCAACGACACTTCCAGCGTTTTCCTTCGAGTGCACGAGGCGAGGGAAGAAAAGGCCGCGATCAGAAAGTAAAATACATCGCGCCGGCGGAAAATAAATAATCCAAAAGCGCGTCAAAGCGTATAGCGCGCATACACACACGCACACACACACACACACACACACACACACACACACACACACGAAAAAGTAAAGTCTTTATCAGAAAAGATCATACGTGCAATTATTTAACATACATGCGTAAAACTGAATTCAATGATTGCTGCGTGTATTTAACAAAAGATTTTAAAAATTTGATTTTTTTGTGCCGCAAACAAGAACCCTGTCACGTAAAAAAATATATTTTGTTTTATTGCGTGACTATTTTTATACATTTATTTAACGCGCCGACTGACCGTTTTGTTTTTTTCAAAATTTTAATTCGTACCCATCCACCGTGGATTCTCTCATGGTCCTTGGTTCTCTTGTCTTCCGATTTGACATTCCAATTTTTTTCTATTTACGAAGTCTATTAAATCCAAAACTTCTATTCTTTTACCACGCACATTTCGTGTCAAACACTCTTCCAAACTATTTTTGTTATATTTTTTTGAATTCAGAGGCATAAAATTGGATGGAGTAATTTTACCTGTCTACATTGTTATATCGGAACTGTCGACAGGGCTATTACATTGTTAAATAAAACTAACAATAATTTAATATATCACATTCGCGAGTTTTGCTATTAAATACGGGTTTTGTTGTTGCACGGAAATCCAGCATTGTTGGCAAATGATTTTCGACTCAAACGTCAGTTGCCACGTTTTTCACGATACAAAACCTGTCAATTGCTAGCGCACCCCAGTTCACTCGGTACGACAGCTACTTGCAAAAGCTTGCATTCACCTGATAAATATATACCGCGACACACTTTCGGATAGCTAGATAGCGGGGCCGAGGGGGGAGGGGTTTGCAAAAAAATACATTCACGAATACAAAGAATCCTTGTCGTGGGTGTGTGCGCACTCGCGGAATAACGAAGCGTACAAAATGGTGCACATCCATTCATGTATCGCGTACGACATCCGATAACATCTACGCGAGCAAGCGCATGCGGAAGGCACGAAGTCCGTAACGCTCTCTCTCTCTCTCTCTTTCTCTCGATAAGAGCGCGGTAATTCCGCATTTTTACATCTCGCCGAGTGGGGAGTAAAAAAAAAAAAAAAAAAACCAGAAAAAGAAAAAAAAACACAGCGCGAGGAACAAAAGAAAGAAATCCGCGGTTATTCCGTGTTCTTGGATATCCCGCCGTGTATCTGTTAATCCGAATATGCACGAAATTAGCGGCGCAAGGCGGGACCGTAAAACGTTAACCCATTTTCAACCTATCGATCCGCGTTCGGGTCGAGTCAGACTCGAGCGAAAGCAGAAGGAAGAGTAAAAAGAGAGAGAGAGACAGAGAGACAGAGAAAGAGAGGAAAGAGACACAATCGGCAAAATGATAATATCAAACTAGTCGTTAAAATGAATGCTTGAGACCTTTTAAATCGATGTCCATCAATTACAATGTAAAATTGAAAGACGATACATTTGATTTCGTCGAGGATGTGCCGTCTGAATCGAATCCGGTTAATCCGCTAAGGAATTGCTGAAAAAAAAAAAAAAAAAATAGTAGAATATCGAGTTTGTTAGCTTGGATGTAAAATATTCAATTTTGCGATATCAGAATATCTGCAGTGGCAAATTGAGGTTGATTTCCTTTGTTGGAATTACAAGAAGTGCGCAAATATGTGCGAATTCAAAATTGAAGCAATTTGTAAAAGCTCGTGTGTAAAACAAACTTGAAATGAAGTAATATTAAATTGAGAGAATACACTTGTTGAAAAATATCATCCACTTTTAATTGATTTTGTTCAACAATTGACACTTACATGCTAAATCACACTGTGTATGCGTGTGCTTTGTGTAGAAAATTTTATAAATTCCCGGCTATCTGCTATTTAATCTTTCAGAGAACAAAAAATATAACCCAAAGGTACGAAAAAGCAACAAGAGCTACTATTTTCGAAACTTGCGCAGTATTTTCATTGACACACTTCGCGCAAAGAAGTCGAGAATGAAAATCGCAGATGCAGATGTCACGTATTGTACGTATGCAAACTGCACGTGTGTGCGTATCTCACACATGCAATGACACACAACACACACACACACAGGAATGCGCAGCGCGCGCAGGTTGCACAGTCGGGATTCAGCTCGTGCGGGAGGCAGAAGGTGGGTCACCTATTGCAGGTACGCAGGTACGACGCGCGCGTATTTGGTATATGCGCACTCGATTGGCGTCGGTCGGCGTCCCGGGAGGGGCACGACGCCAGTCAGGAACGGGACGTTGATACCGCGGCACGAGCTGCTCCGAACGACAGTTCATCGAGCGCCCGTTGCGAGCTCGGATCACGGTGGTACATCCGAGGCGGCCTGGCCGCGCGCAAAAGCGGAGAGAATTCGATTCACCGGCGAGCAAAATCGACGGGACGCAGTGAAAAAAAAAAAAAAAGTTAGTCTGTGGGATTTTATTCGCTCTGGAATTTTAACGGGTCGACAGATGTTCCCGGATGTTGACTGTCCGGGACGCGGTTGTACGTCCCGGTGGTTTGTCCCGCGGCGTTATCGTCATCGTTACGGTGTGACATCATCGGGACAGTGAACTGGTCACGTGACTCTCTCTCGCGCGAGAGGAATCGAGCGTACGGCGCGCCTCCCGCCAATTCGAAGGACGATATCTTCGCGCAGGACGCACGAGAACGGTGGAGTTAGTTCTCGTGCGCGGTGGGATATTTTTTACGTGCTTTTTTGAGCGTCAGCAGTGTTGTCATTTGGCCGCGTGTGCGTCGATCGAGTGTGCCGCCGTGGAGTAGTAGCGCGCGTGGTGGTGATCCAGCGAACGAGTGCGATATCGAAGTGCATTCCCGAGAGATCAAAGATCGCCACTGTCTGTAATCGCAGTTAATGGACTGTTCCGAGAAAGAGAGGGAGAGAGAGAACACCGACAAGTGTTCTGGCTAAATTATATACTTTGCGAATGAATTTTTAAAGCGGAAGAAAACGCGCGCACAGAGATCGATCGTTGCCTCGCGAATGAATATTTGAAAGATAGACGCGATGGTGTGCAACGCGTAGCGCGCGGGGCTTCAAGACAGAACGTGCGGGAAAACGATCTCGAAGCCGAATACGAGAGAAAAATACGAAAAAACTTAATTGCTGCTCCTGTTTTTTTTCTTTTTCTTTTTTTTTATACGGTTTAATTCAACAGTTTCGGATTGGTGTTGGGAAATAAAGAGTTTTTAATTTCCGATTCATATCGTGAATGTTGTGAACATGTGATTTTGTCACTCGCAAGATATTTTTTTTTTTTATCTCTCTCTCTCAAACATCAAAGTGAAATACTGAATAGACGATCGAACGTGAAGTTCACGTGGTGCTTGATAGACACGAGCGATCGAAGCGATTAATTACCACGGCCGGTGAAGTAACGGTGCGTTGCTGTAATTAACGAATTGCGCGCGATTGCGCGCGAACTAGAAGTCCGCGCTCTCTCTCCGCTCCAGAACGGACGGTATTATTGTAATAGTGAGCCGATTAAAAAGTGAATCGCGCAGTGAAATGATAATCGCGGAAGCGATTGCGACTAATTACTATCCGGATAATTAACACGTATCAAGAATCACGACTCTGTGAATTGAAGAATACGTGAGCGCGCGATCAAAGTGCGCCTACATCAAAGGAACGTTCGACAAGTGATTAGAACTCGTGCGTCGCGCGTTGCAGCTAATTAATAGTCGTTAATTAATGTTGCTGTAAGCAAGTAACCGCCAAACTGTACGTGCGCGCGTATCCGATCGTCGACAAAGGACCAGGTATTAAAGAAGTATCGCACAGCGCGGAATAATCACACACCGCTGACGGCTAATTGACGGTTAATTGACAGTAATAATTAACGACGGATATCTTTAACTCCTCTTCGTATCGACAATCATACCGTTCTCAACGTAGATCTCACGATCGAAAATCCAGAGAACTGACAAAGGATCTAGGACACGCGCACGCACAGATCTAAATCCCATTAGTTGGCTAATGAGTCGCACAAAATTAACGACATTAAACGCTTCTTAATATTAATTACATCAAAGTACGTGCCGCACACGCTCGTGATCACTGATCTCTCTATCTCGTCGTTTTCCAGAGAGCGGAACTGGAACGAGCGCGCGGCGCGCGAGTTAACAGTCAGCTTCTCTAGTCGTGATTAATCAGGCTAATTAACTCCGTATGTGTGTGAGAGAGCGGGCGCGCGCCACAGTCGCGAAACGAACAGAACCGCCCGCTCTTTGACGACGCCTCATCTTCGCACGTACTCGGCGGTGTATGCGACGCATTCGCGTGTGACCAAAACGTGAGTTAGGGTTGGATGTAGCGCGCGCACAGTTTACCCACAGGGATAATTAACGTGACCTAAGGACAGCCGCGCATCGGGACATCTTCATCGGTATACAAAGTCGTTCGGGACGAAGGAACGTCTTAATTAATAATCACGCAAAGCCATTGAGATTCGTGTGCCGTTTCGCATAATGAGGGACGCGATCAGGGGGAAAAAAGGGTAGCAAGACGAAAAGGGAGTGCGGAGGAACGGAGAAAGGAAGAGGCTCCTGGTGCTACTTCGTCCTCTCCTCCTCGTCTACTTTTTATTGTTTTGTGAGGGCCCCGAAAAAGAGTTCTCACGCCGCACGCGAGAGAGACCCCGAACACGCACGCACGCAGGCGCTCTCACCCTTTCGAGGGAAGCAGAAAGCCCGCGGCGTGCAAAGGATCTTGATTTCTTCCTGCTCGTCGATTTTTTCGTCGCCCCCTTCGGGGGGGACGTGGCCAGCCATGGCGAGTCCCGATGGAGCTACGCGTGAAGGTGAGTCCTTGTGGTCCTGTCTGCGCGGGATATTTCTACCGCTATTAGTAGAATAAGAAAGTGAAAACCAGTGCTGAAACCAAGCCAGAATTTTAAATAATTACAAAATATCACGCATAAAAATGTTCTTTTGATGTGTTTTTATGCGAAATTTTTAATTATTTTATTACAACACTTTGTCTTTTTATTTGTTTCTTAAATAAATTGTGTAAATGTATTATTTATTTAGTTTTTAATTAAATTTAAGTAAAATTATTGCTATTATTATTTTGTCAATATTGAAGCACACGTGTTCAAGAAGATATTTTTTATGTACATTATCTCTACCGCCGTGGATATTGACTGTTAGAAAATCTAAGTTCGTCATTCAATCAAAGTTCATCTTCGAATGAAATCATCGGAAAGTTATGAGCAGGTACGCAAGAATTGCGCGAATAATAGCAGAGTAATTGCCAACTATGTATGTTGGTTATGTACCGTGTACCTGTTTGCGACTCAGAGGCGGATCTATTTCGGGACGAACTAGGCAACTGCCCGAGGCGATGCAAGGCCCTCGTTAGATCGTAACTCCAACGCGCCGGGGCTTGGTCGATCATCATCTACGTCTCTTTCAATCTCGCATTGTGGAGACTATCGAACGCAAAAGAAGAAATCTTTGCTCTTTGTGCATTGCGAATTAGCGCAAATTTATCTCCGTTCGCTTCAACTTTACTACTATAAACGCAATTAACCGCGATCGCTCGAATCGAATCTCCTCTCGAAACAGTATTTTCAATTCCCACTTGTTAAAACACACGACTTACATCCGCTCGCGTTTTATTACGCTCAAACAATTTCAAACCATTGTAACACACGTGCGGGATATTAAGAATCTTGATGAGGCCACTTCCACGTTAAACACGTAAGAAAAATGGTGGAATTCTTATGTGGGGCCGCCTCTTGTACGGTCCTGAATAAATACAACGCGCGGCGCATGAAGGGCCAGGGTTTAAATTACGGCCGCGAAGGTATTGCGCGCTTGTTCCGCCACTGCACCGGGGGGAGAGACAAAATTGCGCCATTTTCCGGAACAAATGGGGTCTCCACATACGGAAGCAATACGCAGACCTACCGTATGCGCGCACTCCCCGACCCGCACACTTTCGGTGCACGAAATTATAACGGATATATCGCAAACTTTCTCGTGGTAACGCGGCGTTCGTGCAACGTACATGCAAATAGCGCGTCTCTTTCGCGGTGAGGATTCGTGTCGTCGTGATTTACGTCGCGAGCGTTGTATAGGAAGCGTAAGGAGAATTATCGAGCAAACGTAATTTATCGATCGGATTTAGCGCTCAGACGAGATACTGCGAGTGTCACTTATCGGCTTTTATTGACCGCGAGAGAAACTCTCTCTCTCTCTCTCTCTCTCTCTATCTCCTTGACGGTTCGAGCTTACAACGTTAGGTCTCGAAACTTGGGAGAGAGCAACCGAACTTGTTAGGTTCAACGCTGTGCGGTTGCTATTCGTGAGTGTCAATACGTTCGAAATGCTGTCAACATTATTATTTCTCAATATGCAAGCTATTATATTATTTTATAAGTAATTCATTTGAAAGAAAAAAACTGATATTTCATCTTTCAAAACGCGATAAAATCTCGAGTTTTTTTTTTAAGCAAAAAGTTAAATCGCAAATTGTGACGAAGAGTCCACATCTTTCGCAACTCATCGGTGCCTGAGATAACAATCGAGATTAGTTTCTTATATCTCGTTTGGTACGTTTCATTACGCGCGCGAGTCGCAGCGCTCTTCCGTAAAGAGGCATTAATTAAGCAGGGAACGTGACGCAACGAGGCCAGCCGCGATCTGGTCCGACAATGGCGAGCGCGATGCCTCCCCGGTTTCCCCGGTGTTAAATGCGCCCCGAGCGCCTCGCTCTCCTCTGAAGAACAAGAGAGAACGAGCGTCTGCGTTCGCCAGAGGTACAAACTGGTTTCGGAAGGGAGATGCCGTCTCCTCTCCCATGTTTCCCGTCGTCCTCGCTACCCGCTGCCGCCGCCGCCGCCGCCGATCCCCGCCCCCTCATTCTCTTTCTCACACAGAACGGAGTCGATCAGCCTCTCCCGAGCCCCGGCTTCTCGCTCGTCTTATTCTTCAGGTTCTCTATCTCGGCGAAAAATCTATGTCAACCGACATGTTGACACGTGTTCAGACGTGGCGGGCGCGCGAGCTCGCGCGGAAAGAAACGAGTAGGGGGGACAGAAGGAGGAGGAGGAGGAGGGTCTGGAAGTCGGGTTACTGGTATGCAGTGTCGGATTTCGCCGGGTCTCTGGGAGAGCAAAGGGAAGTTTCGTTCCGAGAGAGAAAGAGAGAGAGCGCACACCGCTTTCAGAATGCGTGTAGGAGTACGTATACACGTGTGCACAAACGCGCGCGCTACGCACGCCCGGCTCGCTGGTTGTCTCATGAATCAAAACTATTCGTGACGGGAGGAGGCGGACAAGAGACATAAGGAGGGAGGACATGTGTGTTTGCTTACAATAAGCGGGAGGTCATGTCGCGGTAGCTATCGCGCGCGCGCTTGCTCGCCCGATTCGAGATATGAATTTAATTTTATTATGACGTGAGTCGCGACCGCGGGTTATCTTCGAATCGCACCTTCGCGTTTCCCGCGCGCGAAGAGGAAGGGAAAAGAAGAGCAGAGTAGAGAGAGAGAGAGAGAGAGAGGGAAACGAAGAGAATGGTAGGAAGCATGACGAGAGATAAAAGACTGTAAGAGACACGACCTATTTATTTAACATACCTGACTGACCTTTTGAAAATGTTGCGCGCGCTCGGGAATAAGAGAGAAGGCAGAGCTTGCCGACGTGTAATTGTTCAGGTCGGAGAAACGTTTGATCGACGTGGAATCTGGAAACAATATAAACGGATAATGGCGAACGATGAATACTACTGCGAATCTCGCGAGGGTTTCATTCCCTCGTAATCTCGCGCAGCTAGTTCGCTGAAATTGCATGCGCTAAGTCACTCCCAGGTGTTCCATGAAGCAAATGCTTCTATAAAATCTATGATTACTTTCAGGCGCCTTGTGCGCGCGAACATGTAGTGTGTTCGCTGGAAGTCGTGAAAATTGAACGGGATTTAGGATGAAACGCGAAATACGAGTGTGTTACTCAATGAGGGAGCTGGGGAAGAGGAAGCGGTATCATTTCGTTTTTCTTCACAAATTTACGCAGCCGAGTAAAATAAGCCGCGAATAACTTGGCGATAAACTAAAAATCGCGTTTCAATCCGCATAAAACGTAAACTTGCGCTTAATTGAAAATTTTGCGCGAGCGGAAACAGAATAACCTCGCGCGCTTCGCAATTCGGAAATTCGGCTAATTAATCGCAAAGCGTGTAATACGTTCCAAGTTTCTTAATGATCTTAAGTTACGCGAAGTAGACACGGAGAGAAGTAACATCGAAATTGCCTGCAATGAAAACTGGGAGGAGATTATTAACTTGATAGAAATTCACACACCACACGCACACACGCGCGCACAGAGGATTGCGCGGATTGGCTGCGCAAAATCGCGGCGGTACCGCTTGCAATTTGTGTATAAGCGCGCTAATTATATAATAATTAATAAGCGTGCAAACAATCACGATTGTTTGTTTTCGCGGCACGCGTGTGTGAGCGCGTCATTCGCGCGTAGACAGACACTCTCTCGAGTTCTCTTTGCGCGCCGTTAAATTAATATTCGGGCGAGTGGGCGGCGCGCGTATAAATATTCAAAAGAGTAAGCTCGTTCGAGGCTGTCTCTCGTCTGACTCATTGGGTCGCCGTCGCTGCTGAGTCTCTCTCCGTCGGAGAGTTTTCACTTTCCCCGCGGGTTTTCGCTTTCCAGCGCGCGCACGTTAAACCGGAACGAACGCTGCATAACAGCTGTATTGTAGCAGGCGGGATTCGTGGAAAAACGCGGAATTTATCCGACGCGATACGACCGATTTTTCTCGGTAATTTCCGAGCGCGGATAATTAGCGCAGAAACTCGCGCGTTGCAGGCTTCGTTCGATAAAAAAAGAAAAAAAAATTGATAAGCAGGTAAATATCAGTGAACATAAGCGGATTAACTGAGATTCGCTGATATTTACGAGAATCCGTTTTTTTTTTGTTTTTGCGACACTGTTGTCTTTGTTGTCTTTTTGTTATCCTCTGTTTTGTGTCAAATGGCGTAGGGGTAGATGTAATCACGTGAGATGTGTGTAACTTTTGTGTAACCGTTATATTTAACGCGGTTTATTAACGTGAGCATTTTCAACAAGTAGAGAAAAATAATGACAATATCACTGACGTTGACGTTGATTGAAACGGTTATCGCGTGTCAATTTTTTTGAAAACGTCACATTAGTTTATCTGCGAGAGCACGTGTGTGTGTGTTATTATTATAGGAAAGATTTGCATATACACTGGAGTTAACAGAATGGAGTCATTGCGGTTCAAGGAATTAATTGCATCGCGTTGATAATTAATGGCTCCGAATCGATGATGGCGTTTGAATCGGAACTGATAGAAATGTAAAGCCACTCGATTTATATATCGTACGCAATTGGAGCATATTTCAATAATGTAAACGCGGTTCTCGCGCGTGCGGCACACGTATTATATTTATTTCGGACGCGAATATAATCGCGTCGCTCTGTTGAATGTGCCGCGTGCTATTCCAGTTGCGGGTGTTATAAATATGTGATAGCGGCTTTAAACGCACATTTTTCCACACACCAAAAGCGCGTATATATTGCAGGAGAGAGAAAGACTTCGGCAATGCATTACGATTGTCTTAAATAATATATATTATTTGAAAGAGCGCCTGTAAATTTTTCGCAACGCGGAAGCGAGAAACTCTACGGGCGCTGAAAAATTCAACGAGACAAAAAAAAAAGATATTAAATTTTTTGTTGAGAAAACCTCTGACTTTTTATTGGAGAACAAACTTGACGCGAGACATACAAGCGTAATTTATTCCGCGCGCGTTACATGGTATACGCATAAATTAATTGTGACGCATATTTAACGTCATGCGTACACAAAATAATATTTAATTAATATTGTATCATTAAATTACTCCATAGCGCAACGACATACATAGAGCGAGCGAATATGCGGGTATATATGCGCTACATATCTAGCGGTTCTAACGAAATATAATTATTTTACGTGAAGGTAAATATACGACCGAACTTCAGTTTTTTAATTAAGTTCAAGTGTGTGTGACCTTTTCGTTCGAAACCGAATCTTAATTTGCAACTCAAATGTGCGTCGAGAGTATGTGTATTCGTGTTGGATTAAATCGTTCATATTTAAATTTACAACAGAAGCAGATGCTAGTTTCGTGATTTTCGTTGATAAGAAATGCGCATTTTGAAAAATTTATCTGCGCGCGTGTACGTAATGTGCGTGTTGCCAAGATTCCAATCTCACACGTGTTTCGTCAAACTCTCTCGACGTGACCGTTTTTCTTTTTCAACCAAAAGAGCGTTGCGGGCGCGCATAACAATGATAAGTTCACTGAGATGAAAATCATTCGGAGCGTTTTTTCTATTCACCGAGAGATGAGCTCGTCGGAGTCAAGTCGCGCGCGCGAGCGTAACTGGATACTTCAGGAACTCTCATTACGATAATCCGTCGGTCGCGCTCCGCGAACCGATATTAAGAATGCATTGTCGCACGTCATATCGGTGAAACCCGCTCCGAGAACACAGAACGCCGAACAATGCGACGATCGCGCGGATTATTAGCGCTTGTGCACAGATCGATCGCGTCGCGTCTGCGAGTATTTCCCCGTCGATCGACGAGAGCGTCTCTGGATTCGCTGACGTCGTTCTGCGACAATAATTAACCGGCTCTTATGAATCTTCGCCGTCTGTTCGTCCCATGCTCTAATATAACGAAGATTTTTTTATTTTTTATTTCCTTCGTTAGAAAATAGAAAAATCGCGAAAAGATTCGAGGACGCGTGATGCGCAAATGAAGAAAATTCAAGAGAGACTGTTCTTAGGAAGCGCATAGCTCTGCTTTTGTCTCACCTCGCGTATATGTGTGCGAAATTTATTTGAAATCGAAATTCCATCACAGAGATATTTCAGATTTGTGTGATGTGTATACCGAATAGTGTTGCTTCTGACTTAATAGCACCGCGTTGCGATAGACACGATCGATTGTTGCACGGCGGTCGCCTGTTATGTTACATAGCAAAATAAACTGTCGCACGTGGTGTGAATAAAACTTTTCTGGGGGGAAAAAAAAATGTGTATATATTTTTTCATTCCTCCAATGTCTCTGTATTTTTAAACCGTGAAAACGGTAGAATTTTAGTTATTTGCGCAATGTAATATGCACCAATATCAAAGGATTCGATTGCAGTCTCTTCATAAAAAAGTTGCGCGGTATATTTATATCGGCGTCATTGCGCGTTTTTATTTTTATCCGTGGAAAAATACCCTCGACAAAAAGCTACGGCGTTTCTTTTTTTTTTTTTTTTTTGCGGACGACGCGCGCGCGTTGTCGAGAAGTTTTGTGTGTACGTATCTCAGCTGCAATAATCGCGCACGACAGATCGAATGTGCGAGCGATTATTAAATCTCACCGACGCGACAAAAAACACGGCAACGATGCTGTATCGACTTTTTTTGTCCCTCTCCCCTCCCTGCCGTGTCGCAGATTACAACCCACTTGGACGTTAACGGCCGTGCAATTAAAAACGACCGACCGCGTCTAATCGCGCCAGATGGAATTAGTTACATATATATATATACATATATATTACGTACATTTTATACATGAGGTAATCAGTCTGGAACTTCCATTACACAAACATCTCGTCTCGGAACTTCTCCATTCGTTTTATCTCATCATCCCGCGCGTCTCGTTTTAAAGCGTGCCGTGAGAAAACAAAAAAGGACACGCTCAAAACTCACCTCGGAATGTTCTATGAATGTCATTAAATCGCACTTTTTCTGAATGCGAGTTTTAAGACGCGCCGAAAATTCCAGCTGCAGTTTTTGTCGCTTATTCTATTACAATTTTTCTTGCGTGTAAAAAATTGATTGCCATTTGAGAGGTCGAAAAATTAATTGTTAGACGCTTCGGGCGACTCTGTGATTCACGTTCGTTTGTATTACGACACACGTACATCTTAGAAGCTAGTCTATACGAACGGAGGCGTTTCCATTCCCATCAAGAACATCAACATGCCAATTAATTTTCGAGAGCACACAGAGAGATCGATGCCAAAATCAATCCGTGAACTGCGAATCGGCGATGTATAATTTTCTAGTCGTTAAATTTGCCATCGCACTAAATTTTAAATTGTTCGAAAATCAACGCGCGTGTCACTAGTATATTTGTATAATTAATTTTTGGATAGTATAACGGGAAAGCAAAAATTATCTGGTCGATGATAAATGTATGGCGATAATAAATTTATTTGATTTAAAATAGATAGAACGTAAAAAACGATTCTCGGTGATTTATTCGATAGTTTTGGTTCATAAGTGTATCGAACTCGTTTGAACGGATCACTGTCACATCTCGGACTACTATTATTATTAGCGAACGGAAATTAAAATCGATGACAACTTCAAATTGCGCTTTCCATTTCCATTGGTAAAATATAGACTTTAATGGAATAATGCATATACTCCGTTGCGAGAAACACGGGGATTACGGTGTCACGATTATAACGTGCGCTGCGCGCTTAGTAACGCCCGGCACAAGGTGCACCCTGGTTTCAACTGGACCACGTCGTGTAGCGAAAGGGTTAATGAAGGCGCAGTCGTGGCCATTGCGGGACCATAAGCGGCATTAGCTTTATTAAATAAAATCACATCAAGAGGATCGTATAGGACAGAGTTAATTGAATGATTGGGCCTCGTATGCTCTGCACATCTCTACACACACATACACACATACACAGTAACACACGTGCATATATATATACATATATGTATATGTACATATGCGCGCGCGCGTTTGCCTTTATTCAGCTCGCGTCCCGTTCATACGTCGTAAAACACTTTGGTGTATTTCGTTTGACGCAGTTTGCGCATTAGTAATGCAAATTCCGCCGCCGACCGGCTCGGCTTTGGCAGCGCTGGATTTTCAGAGATACCGACATGCCTTTTCGGCTGTTCGAGAGGGATGGAAATTCCGCATCGCCAAGGGCGCGTTAATTTTGATATGTACGTCCGCAACCGCCGGGCGAATTACACCGCCGCCATGCATAACGCATGGGAGCCGAATGGAAATCGACTACATCACGGACGAAGACGGACAGAGTGGTTGCGAGGGAAGAGAAGTGGGAAAGCGCCAAGGCACCAGTCGACACGTTACCTTCTTGTCTCCCTCTCTCTCTCTCTCTCTCTCTCTCTCTCTCTCTTTTACTTGCTCACTCTATTTTGCTCTCTCGACCGTCCGGCGATTCTCCACGCTTCGCCCTTCGACGTCTGAGATCGAAATGTTCAAACCTCTTTCCATCCTTCTCCCAATGCTCGCGATGCCGCCGCGTTAAAATATTAATTAAGAGAGTCGCTTTCACTTTTCGATTCTTCGCTTGTGATTGTGTTCCCGAAATGTTCAGTTTGAAGTAGAATTGAAAAGAAAAAAATTGTCTCTTATTAAGGCGACGTTGATGCAAATACGTAGTATCGAACTACTTGAAAATCGTCGATCGTGACATCGCGACTGACCCGAGAGAGAGAGAGAGAGAGAGAGAGAGAACAAAACCGATTGCGCGACGACATTCGTGCGACGACGTGATCGAGCGTGCAGATATTATTATCGTGAAACAGGGACTACGAAGGGAGAGAGAGCTTCTGTCTCGATCAATCGGGATCTCTTAGATTACGTTCTACACGCTGGCCCGATCCAATTCCACTCCTTCCCATTCCCCGTTACCTACCTAATTAAACGGAACTAATACTGACGTTGCACGTAGCAGAGCTGAAAACGAACCCGTACACGTAGACGGGCTTGCTGAGTCCATTTTTCTCACACGCCACACGACGGAGTGGTAAGCTAAGCCGCACGAGTAAATACAACGTTGCAGAAAATCACGCGTGAGGAAGGTTTCGATATTCTCAAGGTGTTTTCGCCTCTCTTATTCGTTAGTTGTATCTTTCGAATGCACATTTTTTTTTGCACACACGCGTATCGGATAAACTTGAAAACATTTACTGCAACTCTACCGCCTGTGGGGAGAAGAAGAGGAGGAGGAAAAAATTTACTCTGTGCAAAAAAAAAAAAAAAGAAGAGAAAACTCGATAGATAGATCAAGTGTAAAGTTTCTGCATTTTAGTACCTAGTTCTCCTCGGGGAAAAAACAAACATTCAATCTTGGCGCGCCCCGCCGCCGTTTCGCGAAAAACAACGCAAATAGATAAATTATCGTGTTGCGAGGAACAAGTCCCGCGAGAATCGCAGCATCCGGGAGCAAGGTTGCGCACGCAAAGAGGCGGTATTCGCGCGGAGATACGCAAAGGACATCTATTAGATGCGATTGATCTCGCAGGACGCGAGCGACATTACTTAACCCTTAATGCCTCGTCCGCGGAACGATCGAGTTTAATCTCGCAGAAGCTACGTGCCCCACACGACAGAATGCAGTAGCTTTCGCATGCCTTTCTTCCCTCTTCCTCTCCTCGCTCTTCTTCCTGCCTGTTTCTCTTTCCCCCTCGAGCGTTTCTCGCCGCAGGATGCGGCTACCAGGCAGATGAATAGATAGCGGCTAATTTTCAGCGTTCATTAGAGCTGCGGGTGTCTCTCTCTCTCTCTCTCTCTCTCTCTCTCTCTCTCTCTCTCTCTCTCTCTCTCTCTCTCTTTCTCTCCGTACGCGTGTATTCTCGTTGCGCTCGCGCGACACTTACTGCCCGGGACTCGTACTCGGCAGGGCCGCAACACGTGAAATCCCTACCGCACATTTGCATCCGCAGAGCGCACAAACAGCCGACTCCACTAATCATATACATATTCGCGCGAAAACCGAGCTACTCTCTCTGTCTCTCCGCGCGCGCGTACTGTTAATTATTCGATAATAACTTTCGAACGGCTTTATCAAAAGCAGAGTGAAAAATATTTCTTCTATCTCGAAAACTTTTTTATCCTGTTTTTTTTTTTTTTTTTTTTATTTTTATCTTTGAAGGAATCTTCAATTCGAGGAGAAAATGCGGGTTTTCTGTGAAGAGAATAATTGAAAAACGAGAAACGGTTTTTTTTATAAGAAAAAAAAACCGGAACGCGCGGAGTTATTGATTTTACCGCGAATCGCAAGTTTTCCGTCGTGTCGGCGAGGCGAGTGGTCTCTTCCGCCCGTTTCTCAGAAGAAAAGCGGATGCAGCCCTGCTTGTAACGATACGAAGGCCGCTCGCGGAGCGCCGGCCGGGTACCACATTACGTACGTGTACGTACGTGTGTCTTCTGCCGATGGTGCCGGCGGAGAGATCGCAGCGGGGAACATAGAGGCACGCCAAGAGAGCAAATAAAGAGATCCGGCATCCCGGAGAAATCTAATTCCTAATTGGTGCTTCGCTCTGTATCCTGCTCGTGTCGGTTATCTACCGCTATCGAAGCGCACGACTGGACTTTGTACCAGTGCTGCTGCTGCTGCTGCTGCTGCTGCTGCTGCTGCTGCCTGCAGAAAGGATACTGCCTGAAAGGAGAGGGAGGGACGGAGAAAGAGAGAAAGCCATATGGGACGAAACACGATGGAACAAGACGGAAGAGAAAGAGAGAACGGGGCGGGAGAGAATAATGGCTGCGGTTTAACTGTCAGACACAAAGGGGGTCGAAACTGCCGAATCCATACGAGGAGCGTAGTGGATGAGAGAGCGGGAGAGAGCCCTCTCGGGCTCGATTACAAAAATTGAATGTAGCCTCACCTGTCAGTCGGCCAGACGGACGCGTGCGTTATCGCGTTAGGTGTGGAGTGCGCTTTATATACCCGGGCTGGTATCGGACGTCGAGAGATCTAGCGCGAATATCGACCGCACGACCGCGCACAGTGCGGATGAAAGTCTCTCTCGCAAGTCTCTCCTCTCTCTATCTCTCTCTCTCTCTCTCTCTCTCTCTCTCTCTCTCATCCGGGTTCTTAGCTTGAGTTATTCCCATAGATAAATTATTTCCCATTGTGTCTAACTCCGGGGAATCTATCGCGTGAATAGTGATTGAAGGGGGCAAGTGAACGGAGAAGAGGTATATGTCACGTTCTTAAGCCGCGTTATGTCCATAAATTGTTCTTCCTTCTCTATAACGTCACGCATACCGTCGATTAACGTAACGACGCATTACGCCGCATAACTCCATAAATATCGTCAAACAGAGAACGCGGGATTTAACATTCAGCGAAATTGAGTTATCGTTGAAACACACGCGCGCGCGTCTGTGTCCGAAATCATCAGATTAACGCTCACTGAGCGAGCGCGTCTCTCATTCTATTACATTGTTGTAGTACATATTATATACGTATATAGAAAATCGGTAACTTTTAAATACCAGAAACGTGACATTGTCTTCAACCCGTTCTTCGACCTTTCTCATTTTCATCTGGCGCGCTTCTCATCGCCGAACTGAGACAAAGATCACTTTATATACGTCACATTTAATCCGTTACAGAGAGATTTGCAATAAGAGAAAGAGAAAGATAGAGAAATATTCGATTAATCGACATAAATATTTCAACGATTGAGTTCAATCGCGAACAGAACAGCGCAAATAACGCTCGCGATAAATTCGCTCTCTGCACGATTCGACTAAAAATAGGAGAACGAGAAAAAAACTCGAGAAATGTCTCCGGGTCTTTTCATTGCAAGGATCAAACCTTTTTTTTTTTTTTCTATGCGCGTCACGTCGTCGTAAAATCGGCCAAGATTCCGAAGCGCGCTGTTTCTCTCTCGCTCTCTCTTTCTCTCTCTCTTTTTCTCTCAAAGGGTTAAGCACCACGCGGCCTTGAATGCGGATTTTTCTCACAGGAGTTAACTCGGCATAAAATAGAGCCGTGTCCGGCGCACGCATCGCATCGCGTACACACTCATTCACTCACACGCTCGCGCGAGGCTGAATTTACATCACGTCGATGTGTTTACGAGGAGAAGAAGGGCAGGGTGGCTTGCGCAATTTAACGTCTCCTCGTTCGTTAACCTCTCGGTGGTCGCGTGGACAGCGTGGATCGTCGCTAATAACGCGGTGCCCGTAAAATATAACGCGCGATTAAACAGAGAAAATAAACTCGAAATTAATAAAACGTATAATAACAACAAAGCAGCACACACACGTTAAAAGTAATTACGCGTGACTTTATTGTCACCGCGGCCGCCGAGGGGGTCGAATCGACTCGGCGGCCGCGTGAAAGATCATCGCGTCACCTGAGCAACGTTGGCCGTCGTCGACGCGCGACGGTCTCTTAGCATAAGAATGTCAGAACATGCCACGGGATATTCACGCATTGTCCGGCGCGGAAGAAAAATGCGTGGCGGCAGCGGCGGCGGCGAGCGGCGAGTGATCGAGTGCAGTTATGACGCCTCGGACGGCGCACTCGTATTCGAATAAAAGCCAAGCGTGGGAGGTGAAAGAGTGAATAATAACTGAGAGTAACGTCCGCCGCCACGCGTGCGCGCTCGGGGAGGCCCGGAGACTTCGTTCTATCTCTCTCTCTTTTTTTCTCTCAATTCGCATCTCAATTCGCTTCGCGCGCTTTCGATTCCCGTTCCCGTTTATACACGGATATTTTTTTATGCAGATAGCCGGAAGGATAACATTTTCCTTTCGAGAAATTCAACCTTCGAAGATTATAAAACTGATAAAACTGATGTTTCCTTTAGTGAATATTTCATTATAAAAGCTCATTTTCGAAGTTAAATCTTCCGAGGTGAGCTTTTTGAATTAGATTCGCTTTGATTACAGAAAATGAGCTTGACGTGAAAGTAATTAAGAAGTCAAGTTCATTATTATCTCCCCGCACTTTGTTATCATCGGCATCAAAAAAAAAAAAAAAAAAA